>NC_064638.1:1110145651-1110168151 GCF_023864345.2 Schistocerca serialis cubense
AACATGGAAACAGAAAAGATTGTAACAACTACAGAGGTATCTCTTTAATCAGTGTTGTGGGTAAAATCTTCTCAGGTATTGTTGAAAGGAAAGTGCGAGTATTAATTGAGGACAAATTGGATGAAAATAAATGTGGGTTTAGGCCTCTTAGAGGTTGTCAGAACCAGATCTAAGCTTACGGCAAATAATGCAGAAGTGTTACGAGTGGAACAGGGAATTGTATCTATGCTTTATAGATCTAGAAAAGGCATATGACCGGGTTCCTAGGAGGAAGTTATTGTCTGTTCTACGAGATTATGGAATAGAAGGCAAACTTTTGCAAGCAATTAAAGGTCTTTACATAGATAGTCAGGCAGCAGTTAGAGTTGATGGTAAATTGAGTTCATGGTTCAGAGTAGTTTCAGGGGTAAGACAAGGCTGCAACCTGTCTCCACTGTTGTTCATATTATTTATGGATCATATGTTGGAAACAATAGCTTAGCTGTGTGAGATTAAGATATGTGAACACAAAATAAGCAGTCTTGCATATGCGGATGATTTAGTTGTGATGGCAGATTCGATTGAAAGTTTGCAAAGTAATATTTCAGAGCTAGATCAGAAATGTAAGGACTATGGTATGAAGATTAGCATCTCCAAAACGAAAGTAATGTCAGTGGGAAAGAGATATAAATGGATTGAGTGCCAAATAGGAGGAACAAAGTTAGAACAGGTGGACGGTTTCAAGTACTTAGGATGAATATTCTCACAGGATGCCAACGTAGTGAAAGAACTGGAAGCGAGGTGTAGCAAAGCTAATGCAGTGAGCGCTCAGCTACGATCTACTCTCTTCTGCAAGAAGGAAGTCAGTACCAAGACTAAGTTATCTGTGCACCGTTCAATCTTTCGACCAACTTTGTTGTATGGGAGCGAAAGCTGGGTAGATTCAGGTTACCTTATCAATAAGGTTGAGGTTACGGATATGAAAGTAGCTAGGATGATTGCAGGTACTAGTAGATGGGAACAATGGTAGGAGGGTGTCCACATTGAGGAAATCAAAGAAACTCTGGGAATGAACTCTATAGATGTAGCAGTCAGGGCGAACAGGCTTAGATGGTGGGGTCATGTTACACGCATGAGAGATGCAAGGTTACCCAAGAGACTCATGGGTTCAGCAGTAGAGGGTAGGAGGAGTCGGGGTAGACCAAGGAGAAGGTACCTTCATTCGGTTAAGAATGATTTTGAAGAAATAGGCATAACATCAGAAGAGGCACCAATGTTAGCACTGAATAGGGGATCATGGAGGAATTTTATAAGGGGGACTATGCTCCAGACAGAACTCTGAAAGGCATAATGTCTTAAATGATGATGATGTTGATAATGATGATGATGATGATTTCTTGGACTGAGGATGGGGTATATCCACTAGCTCATAACGTCCATGACATGGTTCAAAAATTTCTTTACTTCCTCATGTAATTCACATCAATTTTCTGTTGAGTTAACTATTACTTGGTATCCAACGTCAAACTTAGTCACTTTACCTTCAAGTTGTGTTTTTACTAGCATTCTGCAGCTCTGTTATCTAAGCCTAGGGTGGTTGGCAGCTGATGTTCCGTTCGGTGGTCTGGTGTGACCACATATAAATACAGCAGAAGAGGTAGTGTGAAGAGACACTTCACACTGAGATACCAGTCTGTCCATACAGTCAACCACCAGCATACGCTGTATCTCAGATCACGTCAAGCGAGGCTAACACCAAATGCATTTTCTGTAAAAGTAGGAATCAACTTGCGAGGGCTGTACACCGGCCTGGATGGCTCAGTTTTCGCAGAAGTTACTGTTTATGTGTCGCCTGTAATGCTGACAAAACCACGTGGCAAGTGATGAGATTATTGTCCACATTTATGGCGAGAAATTAACTTTGATTTTTAGAATTCAGGGTGATAGACCATTTTACTTGGAACTTCGTGGAGAGCTCACGTCTGAACAGCTCATAGTTCCGTTTCCAATAGGGACATTATTATTATTATCAGGAATATTATTATGTTTGTGCATTTCAAGTTTTACTGAATATATCTGAGGTCTCAAAACTTTTATTTATAGTCATGGTTCCTGATCCTGTTGAGTAAATAGCAAGTAGGAACGTTTTCTTTCAGTGAGCACAAAATTAATGTGCACTAGCAGACTGGAAATTATGGTCAGTATGTTCTCAATCGCTTTTTGACTGACCGCAAAAATAGTTTTCAGGCTCTTGAAAACGGCGAAGCTTTATATACTAAATTACTTGCCGCCCTATATATGTAACGCTGTCTTGTGTTGTAGAAGATGGTTTCTGAAGTACAGCAGGTAAGTATTTCTCAGATACTCTGTAAAATTTTTCTTGTTTTGACAGCACGTTTCTAGCAAACGCTACACTCTCAAATTGATCTTTACTATTTACCTTTGTGTTCTGTGATGCAGCTATTTCAATTCCGTAATTGCTACTGTCAGTCAGGTCTGGGTAGAGCAACAGCTTGCTATTACAAAGACTTTCCTTGATCTTACAACAGTCCTTATTGCAGTCCTTAGTCCACATCCATGTAACATTTTTCTTCAGCAGTCTACTCAGATGTGGGGAATTAAAGCATTGCTTCACAACAAATTTGCGATAGAAAGAACTCAGCCCTAGAAAAGATTTGACCTTCTATCCTTTTCTTGTACTGGACCCTCAGCTATAGCCTGTGTTCTATAACATTTGGGTATGATACTTGAAGGAGTTATAATGTGGCCTAGACACTGAAGTTCCTTCCTTACAAACTCACAGTTACTGAACTTGAGTTTTATTCATCTTTTCATGAGTACAGTAAGTAGTTCTTCGCTGTGTATACACGTCTTGCTATGCCGCTCCCCAGGTGTTGTGGTTGTGCATACGCACGCCGTTTGGATTTTCCTACAGCGCTAAGGATGTCTGAATGCGTCCTGAACCACTGACTTCTCACTGCTCCGAACGACTTACTTTCATATTTCGGTGAATGAAAAACTTGCGAGTATTTTTCATTCAACATATGTGCCTCATTGCCTGTTATCATTTACAGAAAACCTCGTTTCGATATCTTGAATCATTTATGAGATAGGACGATTCTTATGACCCCATGATACACGTTGCGCAAGGGTGTGAGTATGAGCATCTCATGCAACCGTCCTTCGGATATAAAACCCAATAACTCGAGAACGAAATGAGATATCCTTCTGCTCTCAGTTTCAAATAAAATATCGATGTTACATTCATATTTCATTCACCGCAATGTTTGAGCTACGAATCAATAATACGCAAAGTTTACGCAATTAGTTTTTACTCCTTCAAATTTTAAATTTTTAAATTTTTAAAATTTCACGCAACTTTATTCTTAATCTGATGGCATGTAACGAAAATAAATTCAGTCCTTTATAAAACGAATGTATTAGATCGTAAGATGTGCAAAAATCAAACTTTTCACCTTATAGTTTTCTCAAAACCGGATGATAAGTATTTCAAAGCAACCAGTATGTCGGCTTGGACGGAACAGGGCACGCCGCGGCCGTCCGTCCGTCGAAAATAAAACCCAATAACTCGAGAACGAAGCGAGATATCGTTCTGCTCTCAATTATAAATTAAATTTCGATATCGTGTATACGTTTCATTCATTGCACTGTATAAGCTAAAATCAAACATACGGGAAATTTACACAATGCGTTTTTACCTCTGCCAACTATTTAAAATTTTGTGTAATGTTTTACTTAACTTGATACAGCCCATTATGTGTGATGGATAACCAAAAGAAATTCCTTTCTCTCTCGAGTGCTGATACTAGTGTGTAAGATGTGCAAAAATTATAATTTTCGAAAAATCGGATGATAAGTATTTCATATCGGCCGGAACACTGTCTCTCACCACAGGCAATGCTTTAGTTAATTCGATGCAGCACAGTAAGTATGACGGACAACGAAGGGAAATTCAGTTTTTATCTGATGGGATAACAAAACTGTCGAATACGACCTGTGCTCGGCAGTACACAGTGCTTCCTGGAACAGACTAAATGACAGTATCGAGAGAGGGTAAAACATCAAACACCCACAATGATCACAGATTTTAAAGGGAATAGTGCCAGTGAAGGAATACAAACCCTGGTGCAGATGAATTGCTATTCAGTACTACACTGAACTTAAAGGATAGTAACACTGGCCCATGCAATAAATCATGAAAAGGAATGCAGAACTTAGGGGAAAACAGCAAACTGCACTTGAAAAAACTTCAGGGTAAACACACCTGCAGTTATAGAGGCCAACAAACATGTTCAAATAAAACGAGTAAGTACCGGAAAACCACATTACAACATTTTCGCGGGTCCAGATCTGACAGCGTAAACTGTCCAGTTGGCAGGTAACTGAGCCAGGTCCACAAAGCCACAGCAATCAAAGGCCCCCAAGCACCTAGGCTACCCGGCTGGTTCACAACACACTGCAAATACATCCGGCGCCGGCCAAAAATCGACGACAACGTCGCGAGTCACCTGCTAGGCTCGTACTGCACTGACCATTCTCCAACGACCCATTCTCTCTCCACCAGAGCACACCAATGGCGCTCTAGTTGCAACCGACGCCCAAAGATCCAAGCAGAAGGAAGGACTCATTATCCAGAGAGCCATCACGGCACATATACTACCTAAATCTCGTATCGATGCTACTGGTAGCTGTGAGGACCAAACGTCGAAGGAAGCTCCTCAACGAGTTCTTTTTTGCTCATTTTGTGCAGGGCATCTTCGTGCTGGGGTACTACATTTTGTCTCCCCCCCCCCCCCCCCACCTCCCGCGTTTATTAATTCTGACACGGCGCCCAGTGACTTCTTCCTCTTTCATCAAACGAAGAAAACATTACAGGAAAGCGTTTCCAGACGAAGTGATTTTAGAAGTGGAACGTTATCTGAAACGTCAAATGGTAGATACACTCCTGGAAATTGAAATAAGAACACCGTGAATTCATTGTCCCAGGAAAGGGAAACTTTATTGACACATTCCTGGGGTCAGATACATCACATGATCACACTGACAGAACCACAGGCACATAGACACAGGCAACAGAGCATGCACAATGTCGGCACTAGTACAGTGTATATCCACCTTTCGCAGCAATGCAGGCTGCTATTCTCCCATGGAGACGATCGTAGAGATGCTGGATGTAGTCCTGTGGAACGGCTTGCCATGCCATTTCCACCTGGCGCCTCAGTTGGACCAGCGTTCGTGCTGGACGTGCAGACCGCGTGAGACGACGCTTCATCCAGTTCCAAACATGCTCAATGGGGGACAGATCCGGAGATCTTGCTGGCCAGGGTAGTTGACTTACACGTTCTAGAGCACGTTGGGTGGCACGGGATACATGCGGACGTGCATTGTCCTGTTGGAACAGCAAGTTCCCTTGCCGGTCTAGGAATGGTAGAACGATGGGTTCGATGACGGTTTGTATGTACCGTGCACTATTCAGTGTCCCCTCGACGATCACCAGTGGTGTACGGCCAGTGTAGGAGATCGCTCCCCACACCATGATGCCGGGTGTTGGCCCTGTGTGCCTCGGTCGTATGCAGTCCTGATTGTGGCGCTCACCTGCACGGCGCCAAACACGCATACGACCATCATTGGCACCAAGGCAGAAGCGACTCTCATCGCTGAAGACGACACGTCTCCATTCGTCCCTCCATTCACGCCTGTCGCGGCACCACTGGAGGCGGGCTGCATGATGTCGGGGCGTGAGCGGAAGACGGCCTAACGGTGTGCGGGACCGTAGCCCAGCTTCATGGAGACGGTTGCGAATGGTCCTCGCCGATACCCCAGGAGCAACAGTCTCCCTAATTTGCTGGGAAGTGGCGGTGCGGTCCCCTACGGCACTGCGTAGGATCACACGGTCGTGGCGTGCATCCGTGCGTCGCTACGGTCCGGTCCCAGGTCGACGGGCACGTGCACCTTCCGCCGACCACTGGCGACAACATCGATGTACTGTGGAGACCTCACGCCCCACGTGTTGAGCAATTCGGCGGTACGTCCACCCGGGCTCCCGCATGCCCACTATACGCCCTCGCTCAAAGTCCGTCAACTGCACATACGGTTCACGTCCACGCTGTCGCGGCATGCTACCAGTGTTATAGACTGCGATGGAGCTCCGTATGCCACGGCAAACTGGCTGACACTGACGGCGGCGGTGCACAAATGCTGCGCAGCTAGCGCCATTCGACGGCCAACACCGCGGTTCCTGGTGTGTCCGCTGTGCCGTGCGTGTGATCATTGCTTGTACAGCGCTCTCGCAGTGTCCGGAGCAAGTATGGTGGGTCTGACACACCGGTGTCAATGTGTTCTTTTTTCCATTTCCAGGAGTGTATTTTCAACTAAGATCTCCAAGTTACCCATACTTCAAAAACTATGTTTCATTGAGTAGCGAATGGGGAAAGCTCCACCACCATCACCAAATTTCGTAGCTGCAACCTAAATGTTTTGAAGGACGTGATTAAAACTTAATGACTACCTGTCGTACAGTACAAGAAAAACAAGGAGTCCGCGCACTGTTTCAGAGTGGAATAATAGAGAATTATTGTGAATGTGGTTCGATGAACCCTCTTGGAGCCAATTAAGTGTGATTTGCAGAGTACCCATTTAGAAGTTTGGACAACATTGTTCAGAAGAGGAGGATGAGACTAGTGTTTAACGTCCCGTTGACAACGAGGTCCTTAGAGAAGGAGCACACTCTCGGATTAGGAAAGGATGGGGAAGGAAATCGGCCGTGCCCTTTCAAAGGAACCATCCCAGCATTTGCTTGAAGCGATTTAGGGAAACCAGGAAAACCTAAATCAGGATGACCGGAGACGGGTTTGAATTCGAGTCCAGTGTGCTAACCATTGCGCCACCTCGCTCGGATTGTCCACAGGAGTAATAACGAACTGGTGATACAATTGGGTTACAGCAATAGTCTATACCACACAAATATTTTTCTAATGACCGGTTTCGACTTCATGTTGAGCTAATTTTTGAAAATGAGCAAAATATGGCTGCTGCTTGCGGGTTCTCGGATGCTGCTGCGGAAACACGATCATAAAGTACTTGTCATCGTATTGACGCGTGAGCATCTGAGAACCCGACAGCAGCAGCCAGATGGTGCTGATTTTCTGAAGATGAGACGTGAAGTCTAAACCGGTGCCGACCAGGGCGGCCGAGCGGTTCTAGACACTGCAGTCTGGAACCGCGCGATCGTTACGGTCGCAGGTTCGAATCCTGCCTCGGGCGTGGATGTGTGTGTGATGTCCTTAGGTTAGTTAGGTTTAAGTAGTTCTAAGTTCTAGGGGACTATAAAGTTCCAATTAAGGAAATGTAAAGCCAATATGAAAGCTGCTAACTTTTTATATTAGCGGTTAAACTCCGTTAGGTTTAAGTAGTTCTAAGTTCTAGGGGACTATAAAGTTCCAATTAAGGAAATGTAAAGCCAATATGAAAGCTGCTAACTTTTTATATTAGCGGTTAAACTCCGTTAACATTTCTAAAATTTATATAGTGACCTCAGCTGTTAAGTTCCATAGTGCTCAGAGCCATTTGAACCATATTCTAAACCGGTCATTAACAAAATATTATTGCGAAGCTGGGCTGTTGTTTTAACTGAATTCCCTCTCTGACGTTTTCTTACAGCTGCCTGTCACATGTACGCATCTGAAGAGACTGACGTGCAGCGGGCTCTCAGAAAGAGTGCAGTCGAAAGACTGACCACAAAAGTGTGGTGATGTCGTGAGTGAAGCTCAGATGAGGTAACGAATGAAGAGATTGTAGATTGCAGCGTTGCTTCACAGAAATTGCCTCAGTCAGAGAGCGTAGACGAATCACAGAGGCAGAAAGAGAACAATGACTGATTGTAGGGAGAAGAAAGGAGCCTCGTAACCCGTCCCCCTTGCCGGTCGGCGGGAAACTGCGCGGCGTCGGCCATCCGCCCCTCGCCGGCGAGCGCCAACTGTCGCGGCCGTCAGCAAGACGCTAACAACGGGCAGACCGCAGCCACGGTGCGGGCGGCCATCGAAGCGCTAACGAGCCGCCAGCAGTGGCCGCCAGCCGTAGCCAGCCCGGCGCCTCTCATTAACGAGTTTGCTCGTTACCGAATGCCTGCCTGCCTAACATCCGCCTGCAGCCTGCAACCCGCTCCACTGCGCCGCGTGCCACGCTGTTTGCCGGCCCGTGTAGGCGCTTCCGGCTGCAGCGGCGGGCCTGCAGTGGCGCAGCAGAGGTGGCACAGACACACACACACACACGTGCTCTGGCGCCACCGGTACGTGTGGTTCTCCCCGCTGCAGCTATATCTGTGCAACATCATGCAGTTGCCGAAGGTAGCTCACGTGCTTCGTGGAATAACGCCGCTTTATGTTCGAACGTAGTCTTCGGTGACCGTTCGTTATCTACACTACTGGCCATTAAAATTGCTACACCAAAAAGAAATGCAGATGTTAAGCGGGTATTCATTGGACAAATATATTATACTAGAACCGACATGTGACTACATTTTCACGCAATTTGGATGCATAGATCCTGAGAAATCAGTGCCCGGAACAACCACCTCTGGCCGTAATAACGGCCTTGATACGCCTGGGCATTGAGTCAAACAGAGCTTGAATGGCGTGAACAGGTACAGCTGCCCATGCAGCTTCAACACGATATCACAGTACATCAAGAGTAGTGAATGGCGTATTGTGACGAGCCAGTTGGTCAGCCACCATTGACCAGACGTTTTCAGTTGGTGAGAGATCTGGGGAATGTGCTGGCCAGGGCAGAAGTCGAACATTTTCTGTATCCAGAAAGGCCCGTACAGGACCTGCAACATGCGGTCGTGCATTATCATGCTGAAATGTAGGGTTTCGCAGGGATCGAATGAAGGATACAACCACGGGTCGTAACACTTCTGAAAAGTAACGTCCACTGTTCAAAGTGCCGTCAATGCGAACAAGAGGTGACCGAGACGTGTAACCAGTGGCACCCCATACCATCACGCCGGGTAATACGCCAGTATGGCGATGACTAATACACGCTTCCAATGTGCGTTAACCGCGATGTCGCCAAACACGGATGCGACCATCGTGATGCTGTAAACAGAACCTGGATTCATCCGAAAAAATGGCGTTTTGCCATTCATGCACCCAGGTTCGTCGTTGACTACAATCGCAGACGCTCCTGTCTGTGATGCAGCGTCAAGGGTAACCGCACCCATAGTCTCGGAACTGATAGTCCATGCTGCTGCAAACGTCTTCGAACTGTTCGTGCAGATTGTTGTCTTGCAAACGTCCCCAGCTCTTGACTCAGGGATCGAGACGTGGCTGCACGATCCATTACAGCCATGCGGACAAGATGCCTGTCATCGCGACTGTTAGAGATACGAGGCTGTTGGGATCCAGCACGGCGTTCCGTATTATCCTCCTGAACCCACCGATTCCACATTCTGCTAACAGTCATTGGATCTTGACCAACGCGAGCAGCAATATCGCGATACGATAAACCGCAATGGCAATAGGCTACAATCCGACCTTCATCAAAGTCGGAAAGGTGATGGTATGCATTTCTCCTCCTTACACGAGCCATCACAACAACGTTTCACCAGGCAACGGCCGGCCGCGGTGGTCTAGCGGTTCTAGGCGCGCAGTCCGGAACCGCGCGACTGCTACGGTCGCAGGTTCGAATCCAGCCTCGGGCATGGATGTGTGTGATGTCCTTAGATTAGTTAGGTTTAAGTAGTTCTAAGTTCTAGGGGACTGATGACCACAGATGTTAAGTCCCATAGTGCTCAGAACCATTTGAACCATTTTGAACCAGGCAACGCCGGTCAACTGCTGTTTGTGTATGGGAAATCGGTTGGAAACTTTCCTCATGTCAGCACGTTGTAGGTGTCGCCACAGGCGCCAACCTTGTGTGAATGCTCTGAAAAGCTAAGCATTTGCATATCACAGCATCTTTTTCCTGTAGGTTAAATTTCACGTATGTAGCACGTCATCTTCGTGGTGTAGTAATTTTAATGGCCAGTTGTGTATATCAACTGTAGCGACATGTCCTGGTTTCGTACGGGAAGTATTAAATATCAATGTCTGGTATAGTGATAATAAATTAGATACATAAAACTCTCTGTTGTATCAGCCTTACAGTGAAAGCCGTAAAAAAATCGCTAAAATAGTTTCTGACATTATATTGAGGTGACAAAATTCATGGAATACCTTCTGATGCGGTGTGCTACCACCTTTTGTACGACGTAGTGCAGCAACTCGAGGTGGCATTAGCTCAGAAAGTCGTTGTAAGTCTCCTGCAGAAACGTTGAGCCATGTTGACTCTTTAGCCGTCCATAATGGTTAACGTGTTGCCGGTGCAGGATCTTGTGCACGAACTGACGTCTCTAACATATCCCAGAAATGGTCAATAAGATTGGTGTCGGAGAGGCCAAATCATTCGCTCGAAGGTTCGGGAATGTTCTTCAAAACCACAACAACGTGAACAATGGTGGCCTAGTGACATGGCGCGTTGTCATTCATAGAAATTCCATCATTGTTTCGGAACATGAAGTCCGTGAATGGCAGCAAATCAACTCCAACTACCCGAACATAACCGAAGACACTGTCTATTCCATGTAAAGATAGCCCATACCAATATGGAGCCACCAGGAGCCTGCACAGTGCTTCGTCGACGACGTGAATCCATGGCTTAGTGGGGTCTACGCCACGCTCGAACCCTATTATTAGCTGTTACCGACTGAAATAAGGACTTATCTGACCAGGCCACATTTTACAGTTGTACTGATACGTCACGAGCCTAGGAAAGGTGCTGCTGGCGATGCCGCGCTGTTAGCAAAGCCACTCTCGTCAGTTATCTGCTGCAACGGCCCATTAACACCGGATTTCGCCGCAATATTCTAACGGATACGTTCGTCGTACGTCCCATATTGACACTCAGTGTTACTTGTCTGTTAGCACTGACAACCCCTTTAGGGACTCACACTTAGTGAGTACGTGGCTGGCGACCACGGGTTCCCGAGCTGAGTACTGGCATTGCTTCCACATACTTATGCCAGGCTCCTCACTTTTATCTTTCCTATTTGGCCACCCTCGGCCAACTCTTGTTCTTTTCCGACCCTGACGCTATTAGGTTTCGAGGGCTAGGGGTCTTCCATTTCCAACCTATACTTCTGAGCCGAATATCTCCCGGGATAAGGAGATTACTTTCTATCAAGTGCCAACGACAAAGAAGATCGAGTGAAAGTCCAAGTTCATGTAGGCAATGAACTGCTTGAACAAGTTGATAAATTTACTTATCTGGGCAGTAATATTACCAGGGATGGAAGGAGCAAGGCAGAAGTGAGAAGTAGAGTAGCTCAAGCAAAGGCTGCTTTTAACAAGAAGAAAAACATATTAACATTTAAGATCATCAGCCTTGAAACCAGGAAAAGATTTTTGAAATCATATGTGTGGAGTGTGGCATGCTATGGGTGTGAAACATGGACTCTCGGGACAGAGGAACAGCAGAAGCTAAATTCTTTTGAAATGTGGTGCTATAGACGCATGCTCAAAATAAAATGGATCGACAAACGAAGTGGTTCTGGAAAGAGCAGGTGAGAAGAGAAGCTTCTGGAGTTTCATTGTTAAAAGAAGATTGCAATTTACAGGCCATCTATTAAGACATAAAGGACTCCTGAACACAATCATAGAGGGATATGTCGAGGGAAAAAGACCAAGAGGAAGACCACGACTGAGGTACATGGATCAAATCGTGAAAGATGTGGGATGTAACACCTATAAAGAAATGAAGAGAAAAGCTGAAAGACGCACAGAATGGAGACAAGCTGCCATTGTAGCTGTTGAAAACCAATCCTTGGATTGACCACTACAAAAGAAGAAGCACTGACAACTCTAGGCAAATACTGCTTCCCTCGGTCGTTAAGTGAAGGTGAGACGCAATGCTTGAAATCTGGTGTTCTCGGCACAATCTTGTCACAGTCTATCTCGAAATAGTGAATTCGCTAACGATTTCCGAAATCAAATGTCCCACGCGTCTAGCTCCAACTATCATTCCTCGTTCAAAGTCTGTTAATTCCCATCGTGCGGCCATAATTACGTCGGAAACCTCTTCACATGACTCACCTGAGCACAAATGACAGCTCCGCCAACGTACCGCTCTTTTATACCCTGTGTACGCAACACTACCTCCATCTGTATATCTGCATGTCTCTATCCCGTGACTATTGTCATCTCAGCATCCATGGCCAGAAGATTTGTTGACGTTGCGATGGTAAATTATACTGGGCGCTCTAAAATTATCCTTACAAAACTCTAGGACTTGTAGGGGGTACTGAATAGACAGTATTCTGGATTGGAACCCATGTCAAGAAACATACCGTATCCGTGCTACAGCTGTCTGAAAACATACTTGCTAATTAGGTATCAAACAGAATAGTCATGTTGAGGGTTGCTTACGTCGGATCGGCTGATGTCATTTGACGTCTGTCCTATCTCTGTGAACTCGTTCTGGCCTCATTCATGTGTCTGTGAGTGTTAGAGCAACATAGTGGAAAACATGTTTGCAGAATAGGTTGGTTTGTGGGTTTAAGGGACCAGACAGCAACGGTCTTCGGTCCCGTTTGCAGAATACACCGACATGACCCTTCCGAATGGTGAAGCTTGCGATAGTGGAAGAGCTGCTCGTCGTCTTTATCAAGATCATTATCCACAACGTCCGAGTCCATCGCATACCCTTTTCGACAGTTACGCAACGGCTTCGAGAAAGGGGTATCTTCACCAACAGCAATCGAGACTGTGGTGCTCCAGGAAGACACTGCACACCAGGTGTGACAGAGCGTGTGTATCACAACATCGCTCTTAGGTACAATGCGTGCACCGAACTTGGTGGACGCACACGAATTGTACTTGGTGTGGACCAGAAAGCTAACCCTCCTCTGAAAAGGACAAAAACGGTTTAACTGGAAACAATAGCGTTTGTGAAAATTGCTTATGTCACGTTTTGGTTTCTTTGGTTATTAATGAGTGGAATTATAAAATAAGTGATTCACTGGGTCATGGTCAATAAATTAATTGTAAGAGTGGTCGCCTTATAACATTTTTTCAAATGGTTTCCGGACATTAGTTCCAGTTAAGAATATTACCTACACAGTCCTCTCTACAAGTCCTAGAAGACTGTAACGGGAATTTTAGAGCACTCTGTGTACACAAACCTTTCTCGTGAATCAGTCTCATAATGAAAACTGTTATCAAAATAGTTAAATTAATTTCTTACATTAAACTTCACATAGACAGGTAGACAGATTACTCAGAAACGGGGGGGGGGGGGGGGGGGGAGGGCTAAAATTTACAAGTTTTATGAAGTATATGAATTCCATCCTAACTCTTCCGCCCTTATGATTGACTAACCCTCGTAGGCACAAACTATACCACATACATAATAGCTGCCGACCTGAGACTGCACTCTCGCATGCCTATCCAAAAGCCGGCCGGAGTGGCCGAGCGGTTCTAGGAGCTACAGTCTGGAACCATGCGACCGCTACGGTCGCAGGTTCGAATCCTGCCTCGGGCATGGGTGTATGTGATGTCCTTAGGTTAGTTCGGTTTAAGTAGTTTTAAGTTCTAGGGGACTGATGAGCACAGCAGTTACGTCCCATAGCACTCAGAGCCATTTGAACCATTTTGAAACTATCTAAAAACAGCGAGGGCGTCAGTTTATAACATCTTTAATGGCTGCGAAATCCACGTCCCTGCCCAAATCTTGCCTGACACAAATGCACTGCTGATGCCATTTATATGCCATAAAGTCCTGAGGCGCAGGTTTGTAGAAGTTCTGCATTCAGCTGGGAGTAATCTCCTACCCTGTCCTCGATATCTCGTACCATGTACCAACCCACTCCAACCTTCTCTTAAACGTCCAACCACACAAATCCAGGAATGGCTACCATGCTCAAATGCATACCCTAATCGAAAGTAATCACTTGAGCCTTGAAAATTCTGACAACATTCAGTAGGACGCTGATTCGCTACAACACACCATCTGCGATGCAGTTTCAGTCATATCCCAGTCCTATCATCTACTACGACCACCACAGCCTCCCTTCATGTGCTCTTGCCTTATTCCTAGTATTACGTGGTGCCTACAAAGAATTCCTTAGACGCAGCGACACTCTCAAAAGCCACCGATAGCTCCAGCGACATGTTCGAAGTTACGTAGAACGTAAACGACGTCGGGACTGACACATGAAATGCACTAATCTAAACGAAAACATTTTAATTCCAGAAGCACTGAAAAGCATTCCATAGGCTCTCCAGAAACAACCCCATCTCTATGCACTGCATATCCAGCAGACATATTCACCGTCACACATGATACCAACTTTGATTACTCGATGGTTCCCTTCGTGTATGAACGTACAAACTTAGCTCTTCCATCTATCGCACCAAACTTCCAATACTTGCAGAGCACTCCACGAATAGGACTAAATACACCAATAACAGCTCAAGACATTACACAAACACTCACCAAAAAGCCAAATACTGCACCCGGCCACTTACCATTACATAACGTCACTTCAAGGTATGCTCCGTTCTTTACAATGCCAGAAAGACAATGTCAAACCAGCATACTTCTTTAACACCTGAAGTAGCTTTTACATAGCTTTGCACACGTATCACTTGTTATCTGTGAAAAATTGATTGATACCCCACCACGATTTCCTTATTCTAGAGTAATTTCAACCAAAGTTGGTGCATACATTATTATTATTTGTGTAAAAATACTATGCGAGTAAGATATTCGTACTATCCGTAGCTGTGGGGTGACATGTAAAAATCTTCGAAAATAACCTTTCAGTGTTTATGATATTTAGTTGACATTAAAAAAAACAAAGCCTAGTCTTTTTTTATTTGTATTATTTAATGCTTCATCAAGTAGAGAGGATGAGCACTGAAGTGAGCCAATTATGCTCTCAGCGTGTTTTGGAGTCAAGATCGTTCCATACCAATGTATGCCACAGGCTACATGTAGCTCTATGTGTAACTGCTCTTTGGAGTCGCATGATGTACAAAATTGGAGAATAAGATGAAATATAATGTACAGATATGTGCAATATATGTAAAACACATGTAACATACGCATACATGGCAGAAAACTCGGTCAAAAAGCTAATCTTCAACAAATACTCTTCATGGTACCCACAGTGGTTATTTCAGCAAAACTTCGATATTGAAATTCATGGAAAACTTCAGGCTACGGTCTTCTCAATAGCGGTTTAGTATGCCAACCTACATTTCTAAGTTATAACTTCATCTTCAGGACTCGAGTTGGTACGCAAGGATGCACATTGTGATGTCAACTTGCCAGAAACTCGTATCAGCGAATATTGTTTATTTCTTTTGTATATGATGTTACAGTGAAGATGTGTATGTTGATATAGCAATATTAACAATACGTACGATGTCGTCATGTTTAAACGGTGGTGAGAAATGGTCTAAAAAGTTTGTAAGGATTTTGCAGCGTAGGTTGCGCTGAGAAATAATTGTTCAGAAAAAATTCGATATCTTGCGCCATTTCTGAGTTAATTAGCACTGAAGTTAGCCAATCAGGCCACTACGCACGCGAATTCAAGCAGTTCACCAGATAAAGTTAGTGCAAGTTGTTCTCATAGCGTAGACGATAGCGCATGAGTCTGCCCAGTCTCTTGCTCGGGCTCGATCCTTACTACCGTCCCATGGCCAATTTTTATATCGCTCTATTGTCCGGTTTTAGGAAAAGGAACCAAGAACATGTTTGAAGACTCTGTCTTGCTCTGCAAGTGCAACGACCTCATTGACTAACTTCAGTGTTAACTGATTCTGAAACGGCGCAACGTATCGAATTTTTTCTTAAAAATTATTTATCTGCGCAAATGACCCTGCAACAGCTTTACAAGCTATTTAGACAATTTCTGACCCACCTGTATATTATATAAATTTCAACATAATTCGAGGTATGCTTGTTTGGCGTGTTCACATTCCAATGGTCGATCTTTGCTTATCAATATAAACCTTGAAAGTAATAGTTTCTACTGTTATTATGGTATCCAGTCCAAAAACTGGTTTGTTGGGTCTCCATGCTGATCTAGTTCATCCTGTGCAAGCTTCTTCACTCTGTATAACTACTGCAACCTTCATCCATCTCAGCCTGTTTATCGTGGTCAAGCCCTGATCTCTCTAAGATTTGTTACCCTCTCTTTGCTTTCTCCTGAAATTTCCCTCTATTATCAAAGTAACTATTCCGTTGTGCCCCAGAGAAAGACCAATGCAAGGGAATTTAATGTGGCACTAAGTAAAGTATAGAGGGATCGGACGATGAGATGGTCAAACGAAAATGATACAGAACAAGTGCTAGCCTAGAAGTTGTGAGTTTCCGTATAACTTGTCATTATTTGTTACACGGCAGGAGTAAAATTTTGCAATACCAAATGTATACCTGAAGGTGTTGCAGTAACATAGGCTGGACAGCAACGGCCACACAAGATTAGCTTCCCAGTAACCCATTGCTGCAGAGTAGTATTCCTTATCAGTATGAATAGGCCAGAGACTGAGCTAATGTGAACGGTTATTTTCATGAGATTCGACAGAAAACCAATGCCCACAACGAAAGCTCAGATATACATTACAACGTCGAAAGCAGAAGTTAAACACACAGAGAAAGTGTACGAGAAAACCGTATTTGTAGTTCATTGTGTAAAGGGTGAGGAAACTAATATTCATGGTTGTTTGGAATGTGGTTGTAGGGGAGGAAAGAGAAGAAAGGGTTAATGAAGAAAATGAGCTTCGCAGTAGGACTGAAAGAGGAGGAAGATTAACTACGTTATACAACAAATTTCAGCCAGTAATAGCGAATACTCGAAGAATCGCAGGAGGAGGAGGTTTGCTTAGAAAAGACCCCGGAGAAACGGGAAGATTCCAGTTGTCTAACATGATAGTCAGTCAGAGATTACTAAATCAAATATTGAATTGTAAGGCACACCCAGGAGCAGTTATAGAAACAAATCATCATTTAGTAATGTTGAAGTGCAGCCTGAAATTCTGGAAGGATCAGTGTGGATGGAAGTAGAATATTGAAGTACTGAGCAAGGCGCAGATGCGTCTGAATTTCACTAAGGGTGCAGATACTGCAATAAGAAATATCACAGCAGGAAATTTACTTGGAAAGGAGTGGACATCTCCAAGAATGGCAATCATGGATGATGGGTAGACCGACACAGATACAACGAACGTAACTGCGAAGAAATCTTGGTTAACAGAAGAAATGCTTCAGTTGTAATTGCGTAGGCTTCCGCGGCCAGAGTCAGTTGACATAGTATCGTACTGCGTCATAATGTAAAAAAAAACTATCCTGGAGAAACTGACGTTTCGGCCACTGTTACAGTGGCCTTCTTCTGGGCCTTCTTCTGAGTCAGTAATTATCATAGTTTTTTACATTACGCCCGCCGTACAATACTGAGAAAACTTTTATATCAATATTTCAGTTGATCTACGAAAGGAGAAAGTTCAAAAATTTTCAGGGAAAGGCAATTAAACCGCAATAAAAATTCCTTAGGAATGAGATAAATAGGATGTACATGGAAGCAAAGGGAAATGGCTGCAGGAAAAATGTGAAGAAATCGGAAAAAAAGTGATCGTCGAGAGAACTGACTCAGCGTATAGAAATGTCGGAACAACCTTCGGCAAAATTAAAAGCAAGATTGTAACATCAGAGTGAGCGGATAGATGGAAAAAGTACATCCTAGAAATAAAGGGAGGATTTGCGTGATGTCACGATAGATGAATTAAAGCCGATATGGGAGACATAGTGGATCAAATATTGAAGTCAGAATTTAAAAGAGCTTTGGAAAACTTGAGATAAATATGGCATAAGGAACATATAGTATTTCTAAAATCATTGAGAGAAGTGGCAACCAAACGACTATTCAGGCTAGTGTGTAGAATCTGTGAGACTGGTGACGTACCAAGTTTCGGAGAAATGTTACCCACCGAATTCCAAAGCTAGAAAGGGCAGATAAGTGCGAGAACTATCGCAAGTCAACTTAACAGCTCATGCATCCAAACTCCTGAGAACAATAATATACAAAAGAATGGAAAAAAATGACTATCTGTTAGATGACGACGGGTTTGGCCTTAGGAAAGGTAAAGGCACCAGAGAGGCATTTCTGACATTTCACTTAGTCATGCAAGCAACACTGAAGAGGACTTGTCAACGTAAAAAGAACCCTTCTAAATGTAAAATTCTGAGCAAAATAGGATTAAGCTATAGAGAAAGATGGGTAGTGTACAATATTTATTTCAAATAAGAGGGAAGAATAAGACTGCAAGACCTAGAAGTGCTAATATTAAAAAAAAGAGTGTAAGACCGGTATGCAGCCTTTCGCCCCTACTGTTCAGTCTATACATCGAAGAAGCAATGACGGAAATGAAAGGATAGTGCAAGAGTTGGATTAAAATTCAGGGTGAAGGGATATCAATGAGTCTGACAGTAAACCATATAAAGCCGAAAATAATAACTAGCAGAAATGAGAATAGTGAGAAACTTAAAACTCAGAACTGGTGATCACGAAGTGGACGAAGTCAAGAAATTCTGCTACCTTGGATGAATAACACGTGGCAGAAGAAGCAAGAAGAACATGAAAAGTAGACTAGCCCAAGAAAAGATGGTGCTCTTGACGAAAAGTACACTGGCATCAAACATAGGCGTTAATTTGAGGAACAAAATTCTGAGAATGTACTTTTGGAGCACAGAAGTTTGTGGTAGTGAATCATGGATAGTGGGAAGACCTAAATATAAGAGAATCAGAGTGTTTTAGGGGTGATGCTGCAGAAGAATGTTGAGAATTAGGTAATATCAGGAATGAGGAAGAAAAGAGCATATGGAAAAGAGTGACAAGAAGAAGAGACGGTATGATTGTAATTGTGTTAAGACATCAAGAAATAAGCTCAATGGTACTAAAGGAAGCTGCATTTTGTAAAAACACTAGAGCAGGGAATACATCCAGCAAATAACTGATGAACAGTTAGGGTTTGAGCGTTCAACGCACGCGATATTTCGTGCTAATCAGTATTATTTTTCCAAAGTTCAAATGACCATAACAGGACTAGGGCGAGCTTTGGACAAAGAACCTTAACCATGTTTCAGAGCGAAGGAGACCTTAAGCCGTCTCATACGTAGTGAGAATCGAACTAGGAAATAGACTAGTTTAAGCAGGACTCGTGGGAGGGAAGTGGCTGAGAGAAGTGGCGTCAACAGTTTGGAAGCCTTATGCATACCTGCAGCTAGCGCAGTAGTGCTTCAGAAGCTTATAATTATAGATTTATCGTGTTTTGAGGAATTCATTTTTAATTTTAGTTTCAGTCCTGGCCTTGTTCTATGAAGTGAGAGTGCGGAGGGTGTGGGTTGTGCTCTCTCTATCCTTTAAACAATTTGTCCACCTACCTGCATAGGCTTCAGGTGTCCCTACAGTCTGCGATGGTAGGTACTGGTTTATTCGGCAAAAGCAGCGTTGATGGAAATTCAAATAAATACCTACCACGCAAAGGCCACATAACTCCAGTCCATGGCTAGTAGCTAAAAGTTAGCGAGCGTTCGGGATTCTTGCATAAGTCGTTTGAAAAAATATAAAAAAATTGATTTTAGTTGGTTTATTGTCTTTAAAACAAGGAAAATGGCTATCATGACCGTATTTAATATTCCGACATCAATAATGCAGTTTTGCTGACTGTCTCTGTAACAAGTTCAAACCCAAAAGCAGTAAGAAGATATTTAGTCCGACCCGATATTTTAAACGTCCTAAACAGTCACTGACCCACGATTACTTGTGAATTAACACATTCAGGCGTTCAGTAGGCTTCTTATGCAGGAGTGCTGGACATAATTTCTTGTAATCTGTAAGAAATAGGGCACGCTGAGTTTATATACGACCTGAAATGCTATATCTTCTAAAATAAAACACTCACAAAGATCACTTTCACAAAATACTCAACACCGTAGTTGCTCTTCGTCAGCGATGCGGGAACCGATCAAATGGGCGAATTTCTTCGTTTTTGGTACAAATTTTGGCGGTTTAAGCTAGAGTTTTACAAGAAGACGCCTCCAAAGTGACTCTCTCCACTCATGGAATTGGGGTGCAAAGCCCTGCTCATACGCGCGAGAAATGCTACAGTGGTATTGGCCAGGTATTGGCCAGTGTGTTAAGTAGCCAATCAAATCATCTCGAGCACTTCTATATGCGCAGTATTTCTAATGTGAGCCAATCAGATTTCCAAAAGTAATTTAGGCTATAAATCTAGTAATTCCGAAAGTAAATACGATTTAATGGAAACAAAGTGTGATATATTTCCTCAGAATAAATCACTAATAAATTTATTACTCCATGACCCTTCTGGCTGTCTTTTACAAAACGAAGCTCACTCGCACGTATGCCACAAATTCCTCTATTGCACAACAACTTTCTCACTCTAACATTTGCACAGTTTTGATAAAATATCACATTCTAACTTTGAATGTCCTTCATTCACTCTCTCAGTCCCTCCAAAACCCTGACGTAACCAAAATACATTGGAATAATAATTTTCCAACGTCCTATTAATTACGTCAAAAATCTGTGTTAATGAAACTTAAGAAAAATCCAGAAAATTAGATTATATGAACTTATCCTCTTAGTTGTAGTTTCAATTGATACTATAGACGAATACATTACAGACACTCACTCAGTTTCACAATGCCACCACGTTTATCATGAGTTTTAGGTAAAAATTTATACCTCCGTAAGTATTAAAATTATTAATTTGAAACTTTAACGGTGCGGTTGGTTTATCCTTAAATTTTGGTATACTAAGTGTAAAATAGATCGATTAATATTTAAACAGCACTTCCTTAGATTCGTAGAGAGTATGTGTAACGTATTGGACGCAGCGTTAATCTAGTACACCGCTCGTGCGACGCAGTAGCCAGCGTCAGCTGTGCGAGCGCGAGAACCAAACTCTGCTCTCCTGCCGGCTCCACGGCAAGCTACGCTTTCAATGCAAGGTGATAGCTCGCAATAATTTGCTACGTTACAAGAGAATTACCAAACAGAGTCTTGTGACGATCCCCTATTGTTATCTTATGACAATGTGTTTGGTATTGTAGGTTGTCATACACACACACACACAGACACACACACACACACACACACACACACACTGTGATAGATGGCGCTGTAATAATCACAAACGTTTAAGTACGTGGTATCACGTAACATTCCGCCAGTGTGGACGGTATTTGCTTGTGATACATTACCCGTATTAAAATGGACCGTTTACCAATTGCGCAAATGTCGATACCCTGTTGATGTATGGCTATTCTGATCAAAATGCCGAACGGGCGTGTGCTATGTATGCTGCTCGGTATCCTGGACGACATCATGCAAGTGTCCGGACCGTTCGCCGGATAGTTACGTTATTTAAGGAAACAGGAAGTGTTCAGCCACGTGTGAAACGTCAATCACGACCTGCACCAAATGATGGTGCCCAAGTAGGTGTTTTAACTGTTGTCGCGGATAATACGCACTTCAGTAGCAGACACACTGCGCGAGATCGGGAATCCCAAAAACGTCGGTGTTGAGAATGCTACCTCAACATCGAATGCACCCGTACCATATTTCTATGTACCAGGAATTGCATGGCGACGACTTTGAACGTCGTGTACAGTTCTGCCACTGGGCACATGAGAAATTACGGGACGATGACAGATTTTTTGAACGCCTTCTATTTAGCGACGAATCGTCATTCACCAACAGCGGTAGTTTATACCGGCATAATATGCACTATAGGACAACGGAAAATCCACGATGGCTGCGACAAGTGGAACATCAGCGACCTTGTCGGGTTAATGTATGATGTGGCATTATGGGAGGAAGGATAATTGGCCCCCAATTTATCGATGGCAATCTAAGTGGTGCAACGTATGCTGGTTTCCTACGTAATGTTCTACCGATGTCACTACAAGATGGTTCACTGCATGACAGAATGGCGATGTGCTTCCAGTATTATGGATGTCCGGCACATAGCTCGCGTGCGGTTGAAGCGGTATTGAATAGCATATTTCATGACAGGTGGAATGGTCGTCGAAGCACTATACCATGGCCCACACGTTCACCGGATCTGACGTCCTCGGATTTCTTTCTGTCGAGAAAGTTGAAGGATATTTGCTATCGTGAACCACCGACAACGCCTGACAACATGCGTCAGTGCATTGTCAATGCATGTGCGAACATTACGGAAGGCGAACTACTCGCTGTTGAGAGGAATGTCGTTACACGTATTACCAAATGCATTGAGGTTGACGGACATCATTTTGAGCATTTATTGCATTAATGTAGTATCTACAGGTAATCACGCTGTAACAGCATGCGTTCTCAGAAATGATAAGTTCATAAAGGTGCATGTATCACATTGGAACAACCGAAATAAAATT